>NT_187007.1:350000-377500 GCF_000001635.26 Mus musculus | reverse complement strand
CCTGTGGTATGGAGGCAAAGGTAAGTGGGTCTTTGTGCTAGCCTGGTCTACATAGTTCCAGGACAGCCAGAGCTACACAAGGAGACCCTGCCTCAAACAAACAAACAAACAAGCAAATCATTAAAAAAAAACCCTATCACTTTAAATCACTCTTAGGAATTATACAAAACTTGAAGCCATAAAGTGAGAGAGAAACATATTCAACCTCATAAAGATAAAATGTAGCTGCACAGGAGAAACAAAATCAACAGATAAATGATAAAATGGGAAAGTATCAGCAATTCATTTCACAAAGGACTGTTCTGGGGGTATACAGAGAAAAATAGGCACAAGATATCAAAGAATCCCATCAGTACACATCATGCCTCACCCAAACTAACATGCACGTTCACAGTACAGTAAGATGCAGTTTACATCTCTCGAGATGCTAACCCCTCCCCTCGCACACAGGGAGGGGAGGGTGGGGCTCATCCTGCTGGGTTGCTCCCTCTGGTGGTTGGCTAGGGATGCTAGAGAGATGCTGGAGGGGACGTCTACAAAAGGAGAGGCACCTGCAGATCCAAGTGGCAGGACCAGGAGATTTCTGTGGTGAGACAGGCTGTGAGGTGACTGCAGCAAGCTGGGGGAGAGTGTCCACCCACAGCAAGGAACATTTAAACAGGAGACACAGGCATTTGGCCCTTGGTGCTACTACCAGTGAAGCTGCAGTGACAGGGGACCCCTCGGCTGTCCCATCTGCTCACAGGTCCATACTAAGCACTCACAGCTGCCTCTTTGTCTTCATTAGCGCCCTGTTAGCAATGGCCTATGTTAATTAATTAGCTCTTGTCCCGCTGTTCAGGAGCAGTGCCAGATTCAGCTGAGGCCTTGCCTGGTCCCAGCTCTGACTGTGAACACCTCTGTCCTTCCTGATGTCCCAGTTACTCCTCTTCAGACCCCATATGTGTCTCCCAAAGACATGGCCTGGGCGGGGTCTGTCTTTCTAGCCTCAGTTTCTCTGGTAGTGAAATGAGATGTATTATGTTTGCAGGCTGTGACAAAGATACCTAACAGAACGTGTGTGTGTGTGTGTGTGTGTGTGTGTGTGTGTGTGTGTGTGTGTGTGTGTGTGTGTGTGTGTGTGTTGAGACAAGATCTCACTTGGTAGCCCAGGCTGGTATTGTACTCCTAGCAATCCTCCTGCTTCAGCCTTCCAAGTGCTGAGATTATAGCATGTGCCATCATGCCTGGCTCTGAAACTCCAGCTTCAGTAAGAACGAGGATCTTGAGAGGATCTTGGTCTTGGTGGACCATGTACAGCCTCTATAAAATATTTTTGCTTTACAGGTGCTGGGGCTTGAACCCATACCTTGCATGCTAATCAAGTGTCTACCACTGAGCTCTGTCCCCAGCCCTAACAGAACTTAAAAAGAGGAAAGGTTTGCTTTGGTTCAGGGTCTCATTCTTCACGTCAGGGAGAGAATGGTAAAGCAGTTTATGAAGACAGGAGACAGAGAAGTACGAAATACAGGAAGTAGGCCGGGCAAGATATAGCCTCAAGGTCATGTCCCAGGATATACTTCCTCCAACCATGCCCCATCCTATGCCTTTCACCTCCCAGGAGTACTGTACTGTGAATCTATCCCACAGGCATATCTAGCTTGTGAACATCACAGTGTGGTGCTGTCATCTACAAAGTTCACACAAAAATAGTGAAAGAACTTATAACATTTTAACTAACTTTACAGTTTTTGTTAGGCTACGTATCGCTGTGATACCATCTCCTTTGGGATACACACACACACACACACACACACCTAACGAAGAGTCACAGGTGACTAGGAAATCTTTCATTGGTCCTTTAGGTGGTCCATAGAGTGAGATCTACTTCCTGTGAAGGAGATTCTTAAAAATGGAGAGGTCCAGAGGAGGGATTCAAGAGAGGGGACTCAGAGGGGCTAAGGCTGGTAGGCATTGGTTAAGAGAAGCTCATTGGTTGGGATAGCTGACCCATGGTGACCAATGCCACTTTTCCACCAGTGTGAGGGACAGGCCTCGTCTTAGCTTTATCCATAAGCCCATCTTGCTGGGCTTCATGGCAGGTACCTTCCACAGTGGCATAGGGTCCTGTGTGACTGGGACCTGGCTGAGGTCATCCCCCAGCCCCGTGACTAACCTTATACACAAACAGACTTTACTATCTAGGTAGAAGACAATGTGCCTGACAGGCCGGAATGCTGGGCGGCTGCTGGAGCTGAGCCCCAGAGACTTAGCAAGTTGAAGCTGTTCTTCTAGACCCATCAGTCATATGGCCTTGCCCATTCTGTATCTCAAGTTCTGAGTAAAGGTCACATTTTCACCTGAGGTTAATCTGGAGGCAGGAGGATTGCTGTGAGCACAGGAGGTGACAGTTGGGCATGAGGATTCGGGCTTTCACTTCTAGAAGCCACAACATCCCTGAGGGAGCAGGCTCTGCCCTCAACCTCATCATATCTGGATGTAGAAAAAGGAGACAACACTGAGGGTCTCTCAGGTTCCTGGGAAGGGGAGCCTGCCCCATGATCACAGCACAAGGAAGAAAAGATCTCAGGGTGCGGGCGGGCGGGCCACATGCGGTGATGTCATAGCAGCAATCCAGACTCATGGCGCAGATGAAGAAACAAGCTTGGAAGGATGTCTGCAGTACCTCTGGAGAAAAGGAGGCACACTGGTGTGAACTGGGCTTCTTTACCATCTTAGCAGGTTTGGCCCCCCAGAGAAGACCCTGCAACGCTCAGGGGAAGAGTTTCAGAGTGTTCGTAGAAGGTCCAGCTAGTCAGATATGCGTTTGTGACCAACAGTGAAAAAAGAAAACAAGAGACATTGGGTCAGAACTTAGAGAATCTGGAGAAGGATGGTTCTGTTGCTAGGATTCTCAGTGTTGGCTCATCAGCAATGGCAGGAGTGTGGTATTAACAGCAGGAAACTGGGTATGTGGCATATGGGAGCTTTCTGTACTGTCTTTGCTGCAAATCTAGACCTAGTCTCAAAGAAAAGCTTATTTTAAAATGATGTCTTTATTAGCAAGACCAAGCAGAATCTGCCCAGCCTCTGTCCAGGGAAGGTTTTGCCCCCAGCTCAGGTAGTCTGTGACCATTGCCTCCTGAGTCCTCTATACCTCTCGGGGGAGCACTGATCCCAGCCTCAAGTACCCTGAAGTGCTATCCTTGGTGGTGAGAGACCTGGTGGGTTGAATCCATATGTCTGCCTTGCTGGGTTCCATGTCAGATGCCTTTCACGCTGCTGTCAGTCCCTGTGTGTCTGGAACCTGGCTGAGGACAGTCCCGTTATGCGCAGACAGCAAATGCATGACCACAACTTCCCCTGAGCTCCTGGGAGGTCCAGGGCTTGAGGGTGGGCTGTGTGGGTGTGGCTGTGTCTTAGACTTCTGGCCTCACTGGCTTCACTCCATTTCTTTAGCACAAAGCAGAGAGGGATGATGTCCGAAGATCAGAAAGGCTGAGTTCAACCCTCCCTGGGCCCAGCTGGAGCCCTGCCTGGACTTGATGCTCTAGGTGGGGGCTTCCCTCAATAGTGTAGCTACCCCTCTAACTCCCTCACAGGTGTGGGCAAGCCATGTAGGCAGCAGGACTTATCCAGTTATGCTGACCCAACGAGAGCCCAGATAGGGCCCCATCTACGGCAGTGGTTTCCCCTCCAGGCCCTGTTAACATCTGGGAACTTGTTTGTGAAAGTGCAGGGTGGAAGGGCAGGGAGGCTGCTGAGTTCCTGAATTGCTGTATGATGAACCTCGGGGATTAGCCTGTTAGGTTTGGGGGGGAGGTGAGTCCCAGCCTCCAGACCTCCAGAGAGGTCCATGTAGGCCTGCTGGAGTCTCACACAGCAAGTGACAACCAGGCCTGTAATTTGGAGCCCCAAAGATGCCACAGAGGCTGGGGAGTGGGTGACCAACACATTGTTTCTCCTAGCAGAGGAACCAGAGTTTGACCTAGTCCAGGCTACACATCCACTCAGATCTCCTAGAGTTTGTAGCTTCTTGTGGTGTTTTGACAGCCCTGCCCTGCAGTGAGAGGCCCTTCCACTAGAAAGGGACAATAGTCCATCTCCAGGATCCTTCCACAAGTGAGAACCAACTGCTAGGGGATTTAGTGTAAAACACCAACCCAACCGCTAGGCCTGTGCAACCATATCTCTCTGGGTCAACTTTTCATCTTTGCTCCTGGAGCCCAGGCTCAGGTCTGTCCTGGACCTGCCTGCTGAGGTGGGACAGGCGTCTAAGATAGGTAAGAACTAGGCATGGAGCTCAGATGCTGCCTGGCTGCGCTTTGTGCTGCTGCCTCTGCTCCTGGCTTCCTTCTTTGCATGTGAACTTACAGGAAGTCTTAGATGGTCTCAGTGGAATGGTAGGCCTACCTTGGGACTGAAAAACTCCTGGCTTGGAGCAAGAGAGTTAGACATCCCTAAAGAAACACCCTGTTTCTTGGCACATCTCAGAGCTTAGGTCCCCAGACAGCCACGGGGATGGACTGAAGGATGAGAGAATCACTGTCATCACCGGAGAGGAAACTGAGGCTGGGTGATCCACTGGGAGAAGGCGACCCACCCCTCTTCCCCTGCTACTTTAGGGAGAGGGTGGGGTGCGGAGGATCCAGCAGCAATCAGAAAATCCTGCTGTAGACTTTTTCCTAGGGGCAGGAGTTGAGATGGTTAAAGGGTAGCTCATGGGGAGATGAAAGGCTGTGAGCAACATCAGGATGGGAAGATGGAGCAGAAGAGCCTCAAAGGCCCTGCTAGGCTCTCTACAGTGACTCAGAGACACATGGAGAGGGGTAGCAACTGGCTCTGTTGCCAAGTTTAGGTGTCTCTATGCAGAGCCGCTCACCCCCAAATCCTCCACATGTCAGCAGTCTGGTTCTAGAACCTGGAAGAAGGACATCAAGACCCCGGGGCCATGTCCTGAAGCCCAGGGGCCCACCTGTTCCTAAGGTAGGGCTCAGAGTCAGCCACCCACACCAGGGTGAGAATTCCTGGGTGCAATATACTTGCCCTGGCAGGGTGTGGTGTTCAAATGGACAAAGGGAAGACTTTTCTGCTGGGAACGCAGACCTTCATCCCAGCTCTCACTCTCTAGCCCACCAGGAGAGGTGGGAAGCCTTGAAGTACCAGGCTTGTGAATGGCCCATCTCCATGACAACACATGGGCACAAAGGGCTGGGCCAGTGAGCAGGCAGTGGCTGTGCAAGGGTGGGGAGAGGAGGAAAATCTTCTCTCTGGGAAGGGAGCAGGTGAAACCTGGCTGTACTCTGGCCATGCTCTGGAGGTTATAGCCCCACACTATAGAGCCCAGGATCTGAGCCAGGCACAGCACTGACCCATGGGAAGAACATAGACAGGCGGAAGAACAGGGCTGGTACTCAGTAGTACTCAGACAGCAACTCTAAATGAAGGAGACTATACATACCATCAACCACACCCGTGTCTATGCATGTGAACCAGGACAGGGGCCATGATGGTTACCTACTTGACCAGGGGTGAGGGGATGAGACCTCCCCAACCACAGGCTGGCGCAGCAATGGCACCTCGTAAGGACCTGAGTGTGGTTCCCAGCACATATTAGGCAGATCCTAATGGTCTATAGTTCCATCTCCAAGGACTCTAACACCTCTTCTGGGTCTGTTAGCACCTATGCACATGAAGTATACTAGCACTTAAGCACACACACACACACACACACACCATACATACAGCCACACACATACACATGAACACACACACTCAGGTGTACACATACATACACACTCGAAATCACAGAGCATACACACAGATAAAACTAATAATTCTAAAAAGAAGGCTCTAAGAAAAAAATCTGAAACAAGAGAGCAATATGGGGGAGAGGGATGGATCTGGGAGGAGTTAGAGGGATGAGTGGGGTGGATATAATAAATAAAAACCATTGTGTGCATACATAAAATTATCAAAAAAATTAATAAAATGTTTTTAAAGAGAGAGACTGGGAATAGCCAGACATGGACAGAAAGAGACACTTGTGCATGCAGACACGAGGGGGATGAGAGCTGGGAGGATCTGGGATGTCTGGGAATGAGAGGCTCAAGGGCAGAGATGGGCCAGCAGAGGCATGCTCGCCTCTTTATGCCACCCTAGCAACGCATACAAGGGACCTTGAGCATTGGCTGCAACGACCCTGCTGTTGTGGTGAGGCTGGAACCCACTCTTGCTTCTATTCTAAGTCTTGGCCTCACCATCCCCCCACGATCCTCTTCTCAAGGCTCACACCCTATTCTCTGAAACCCCACAATATGGGAAATATCAACTCCTGGAGCAGGTACCACATATGAGAAGGAGGTCTCACCCCAGATACAGAAGGCAGTGAGAACTGCCACCCTGGAGTAGAAATGCTATTTCAGCCTTTAAACCAATCTACTCCAGATCGGAGGGAGGGAGGGAGGGAGGGAGGGAGGGAGGGAGGGAGGGAGGGAGGGAGGGGGAGGGGGGAGGGGGGAGGGAGGGGGGAGGGAGAGAAGAGAGGGAGAGTGAGTGGAGAGAGGGAGAGCAATCCAGCACCTTTATCCACCTGCTAAACTCCCTCATCTCTATCTCCTTTCCTCAAATGTGCATGAAGTAGAACTTTGTGAGAGGGAACCAACCATACTGGCAAGTCAAAGCCAGCGCTGTACTGAGCCATTGCTTTGTTCTGTGTGTTCCGAGGAGGGGGACAGAGTGTTGGAGGTGACCCACTCTCAGGGTCCTGAGACTTGTGGAAAACTCAGTCACTGGAGCTCTGGGGACAGATAAAAGATATGGAATTCTTTCCACTCCAGGCCAGAGCTCTAGAGCCTTGGAAGTCCCCAAGCCTTTGAGGAGCCTAGAGCGGGAGCGGGAGAGCCCCAAGCATCTCAGCTCACCAGACTGCATCCTGCACTACCCCTCACCCCATGCTTGGCTTCACTGGTGTGGATGCCTCTCTTTGGTCTTTGACATACTAAGTTTTGGGATCTGAGGGCGGGCTCAGAGGATCAGGGAGGGCTGAGAGGAGGGGACCTGAAGAGGCGGGCAGCAAACAGGAAACAGCAGGAGAGAGCTACACACAGAGGGAGTTGCCAGGCAGGGCATTCAGAATTCCTTCTGTGTGGTCACTGTTCAGGAATGGTTCTGGTCTCTCTGTTCCATGAGAACCTGTCTGTTCTCTCTCTCTCTCTCTCTCTCTCTCTCTCTCTCTCTCTCTCTCTCTCTCTCTCTCTCCTCTCTCTCTCTCCCTCTCTCTCCCTGCCTCCTCTCTCTCACACACAAAAACACACACCACATAGATCGCCAGTGCCCGCAGCTGTGGGGTGTGAGCTCTGATAGGACCCTGGCTCCTGGAAGCTTATGTTTCCTGTTGCTCATAGTCGAAGGCTATGCCTGCCTTTGCCCTGCCCCACTCATGGCTCCCCCACCCCAACCCCCATCCCATTCACGGCCGAGGATGTCATTTTCATTTCATCTCACTTCAACTCATTCCAAAAATGAGGAAGCCATAAAGCTGGGGCCAGAGAGGTAGTCTAGCCAGCCTTCAGATTACCAGACCATGTTTCCCACAGAAACAATCAGAAACCCCCTGAATCACCAAAGGCTTCCGTGCCTTCATTGTCTGTGTGGATAGACAGTCCCCCTGTACAAGCACAGACCCAGAACTACATCTACAGGAACCTATGGGATTTCTCCATAACTGTAGTGGTATCTAGTGGTGCAAGAGCTCTGAGCTTCTTCCCCACCTCCCTGCAGCCTTCCTGCTCCAAACAGCTCCCCTTGGATGTAGGTGGTGGCTCTGTGCATAGCCCAGATAGGAAGCAGACAGGGATCCCCTGAGAGTGTCTTATACTTGAAAGAGGATACAATGTCTCCTTCCAGGACAGTGGAGACCAGGAAGCTCACCCAGCTCATGCAGGAGGAGTGGAGGGAACCACAATGAACCACCACAAACATAGCCAGGATCACCTTCTGTAAGTTACCAGAAGCCAAGCTAAGACCATAAAACCCTGGCATGCCTCCCATTGCTGCACAGGACCACTCAGACCTCACCCAGCCTGCCTGGTACACCCTGGCAGAGGGAACTGTAGACAGCCAGTGCAAGCTCTCAAATGTTGAGAAAAGGGGCCCTGAGGACTGCAGGCATTGGGGACAGGCTGGGGATGCTCTGCCCTGCTCAGCTAGATTTCTAGTTCAGCCAGCCTTTCCTCCTGTGGCCCGGGGCTGAGCCAAGCTGCAGGGAGCCAATTATCCCCAAGGCAAAACCATTGCAGATAATTGGAAAGACAGCTTTTGACTATGGAGCCAAGCTCTGGGGGTACCTCTGCTACACTGGGACCTGCAGACTTGGAGGCCCACAGAACTGCGGCTTAATTGGGGGCCCCTTGTGCCACCGTCTGTCTCGTGAGTGGTGACTTTTTCTTAGTAGTGGATTGGGGGAAGCCAGGACTTTAGAAGCGAAATCTGGGTTCTTCACCTTGTTTGCTGCTTCCCTTTTAAAAAACCACAAGGTAGTTTACCACAAGTTTACTGCAAGTGCCTAGGCCAGCCCTTCTTAGTGAAAGAAAATTTAATTCAAGGTCCATGACTCATGTGGCTTGCTAATTAGGAGGGCTTTTTGGGCCTAGGGCAAAGAACAAAGGCTGTTTATGTTAAGTCATTCCAGGAACTGGATAGCCATAAAGATAGGAGAGACCTGCAAGGATGTCCGGACTATCTCAGCTGAGTGAGTCCGGACCATCTGGCCCGGTGCCTCCCTGTCTCCAGCCCTCCTGATATGGGTTAGATGTTAACCAGATGCTCTGCTGACATAGATAAGCACCTGCCCCTCAGAATTGCGGTTACCTCGCTCTGCTTGTACAATCTGCTGATGTTTAAACTGCCCAATTATGTGTAACCGTGCCAATTCTTCCCCTGCCCCCAACTTTTTCGTATATAAACCCCTAGCTTCTGAGCCTCTTGGTTGACTCCTCTGTCTCCTGCGTGAGACACGTGTCGGCCCGGAGCTCCACCATTAAACTACCTCGTGTGTTTGCATCAAGACGGTCTCTTGTGATTCCTTGGGTGTACGCTCCATCTCGGGACTTGAGTGGGGGTCTCCCCACTGGGGTCTTTCATTAAGAGAGGAGATATTGGCACCTTGCCCTGCTAGGGTAGGGCAGTGGCTACACCACAACCCAGACTGCTGTCTCTGAATGAGGCAAAACAAACAAACAAACAAACAAACAAGGAGAAAGAAAAACAAAGAGTGTTTCTTGGGACTGGAGAGATGGCTCTTCAATCAGTTAAGAGCACTAACTACTCTTTCCGAGGGCCCAGATTGGTTCCCAGAACCAGAGTAGCAGCTCACAAGGGATCTGATGCCCTCTTCTGATTACAACAAGCACCAGGCACACATACAGCACAGCCATACCTTCAGGCAAAACACTCATATATATAAAATAAAGGTATTGTTGTAAAATGTGTTTTTCATTAAAATAGGTAGATGCTGCTATCCATAGTCGCCAACATAATGCCCCAGAATTGTCACAATGTCCTCTACACCACAGATGTGAGAAAGACAGAGAGAGAAACACAAACAGCCAGAACACTCATGGGCACAGAGCTGGCAAATCCTATGTTAGAATCTCCTTCTAGCCCTGGGTCAGGAGATTGGTGTAGCTTGGGAATAAGATATGCAGAATAAGCTATGAAGCTCTGGCTTCAAGCCTGGGTCTTTGAGGCAAGCAAAACTTCCCTATGTGGGTTTCTCTGGAGTGGGGCAGCCAGAGGGAGGCAAGTAGACGCAGCTGACTGCATCACCCAAACAAGAATTCCCAGACTGAAAGGAACGTGGCCTGTGCTCAGCAGAGGGCATGTCTGGGGTTGGGAGCATCAGGGGATAGGAGTAGAGCCCTAGAGTGGGGGTGTGAGCATTCTTGAGACAAAATAGCAGTGGTTCTAGGAAGTTGCCTCAGTGCCCCATGGAAGCAGGAAGACACTTTGGACTGGGGTTAGAAGTGAGCTATGACACATCAGTGTCTCTAAGCAACAGAACTAAGTGAAGTAACTCATGGGAAGAGCCTGCATAGTGGGTTTCAGGAGCACATTTTTCAGGGTTCAGCTCTGCTCTTCAAAGTTTCCTTGACCATACCTCCCATGGGTCAGGCACATCTCTGGGTAACCCCCAACTATCTTTTTCCCTAGTTGTCCATCAGCCACCCCTGTGCTCCAATATCCTTGTGCTGCAACCTTCCTGGCCTGGGCTCTACACTATGCACCAAGCTCTCCAGGCCTGGACAGGACCGGACACTGCAAGTAAGGGAGCCAGGCAGAGTAGGGAGCAGGTCGGGTTTTCAGTGCAGCATGGAGTTCCAGAAGTGTTCTGGTTAGTCTCTTTTCAACTTGACAAAAGCTAGAGCCATGTGAGAAGAGGGGGGACCCTCAGCTGAGAAAATATCCCCACAGCCTGTTGGAAAACCAGAGGAACATTTTGTTTTGCTTTATTTTCTTCTTCCTTCCTTTCTTTTGTATTTATGATTGATGTTGGGAGACATGGGTCACCAGGGCACTCTCCATGGTCCTGGATAATATAAGAAAGCAGGCTGAGCAAGCCATGGGGAGCAAGGCAGTAAGCAGCATTCCTCCATGGCCTCTGCATCAGCTCCTGCCTCTGTGTTTCTGCCTTGAGGTCCTGCCCTGGTTTCCTCTGAAAATACACTATGATGTAGAAGTGTAAGTGAAATAAACTCTTTCCTCCCTAAGTTGCTTATGGTCATGGTGTTTCATCACAGCAACAGAAACCCTAACTAAGAAAAGAAGTCTGGGAATGGGACAGTTAAGGTCTTCAGTGTAGGAGGTTGTTGGGAAAGGTAGAAACAGGCAGAGTCACAGGGGCGCGAGTATGGCCAGTGGTGAGGATTGGGTGTGTGTGCTCTAGCCAGAGTGTGTGGGTCTGGGTGAGGGAGCAGGGCTGAGGTGTGATCAGTCCGGAGCAAGGACTTGTTATACAGAGAACAATGGACAATGGCTTATGGGAGGTCTCAGTGACAGATTGCGAGACCTCATCCTGGAGGCCAATGGGAAGGAAGCTTGTATCAGAGTGAGATCCTCATCTCTGGGTAACAGCGAGAGCTCAGGCCACAGTGTTCATGATCCTGAGTTCAAGGTAACATGGGGGAGTGCCCACCCTATAAGGGCCCCAGGGGGAAGGTGGCCTAAAGGCTTGCACCACACCACCACACTGGAGGAGTCATGCTGTGACCTGCACACATGTTGCCATCCAGGTCTCATGCTACACACTGTGGGGGATACGTGTTTGGGAAGGTTGGGGCTGAGCCCTGGAGCTCACCTGTACTTAAAGTGACCTGAGGGTGCCGGAGAGCCCACATGGAACTCTGAACCAGCCAGGAGTTTAGAAAGCAGTGAGAAGGTACTGCTACTGGAGTAGGTATTGGAGTGTGAGGCTTGATACTCCTCTGTACCAGCTGGACCAGAGTCTAAGGCATCCTAGACTTGGGACCAAGTTCCAGGGTCAGTGACAGAGCTGCTCAGATAGACAGGAGCTGATGGGTCCGTGGCTTACTGCTGCTCTCTGCTGGCCATCTCTGTCACTTCAGGCCTGGTCATCTGTGGGATTGCCCAATATCAGGGTTGACCCATCTGATGTTATCTAAAGGTCAAGAGCCTAGGCTAATGCCTGTATCTAGCCTTGCCCGGCCAGAAGGGCCTAGTGGGCAGCTTTGTGGTCTCCAGTGGCTGCAGATGAGAGAGGGCCAGAGGCTCAGCTGCCACCCAAGGTTAGCAGTTGGTGGTAGGAGCTTCATTCCTTCCCCAGTGGGGAGCAACCAAGGCAGGATAGTGCCCTGCATGGGGAGTTTTTTTTTTTTTTTGAGACAGGAAACCCCACTGAGTCCGCAAAGAGGTTCCCATTGTAATAACTTCAGGAGTCTGAGGTGATACCAAAGACAAGCCCCACCCACCACCACCACCACCACCACCACCACCACCAACAACAACAACAACAACAACAAAACCAAGACAAAACAAAACAAAACAAAACAAAAAAACCCCTTCCTTGTCTCCTGCCCTTCAACTGCCGGAGGGAGGTCCTTTCACAACATGCTCACCCAGTGTGTCAGAGATCTCTGGACATAAAAATGGATTCCATTCATCTTGTCGTTCAGTACAGTTCAAGCTGCGCAGCCTCAGCTGCGGGCGGGACACAGGGATGTACTTAAAGTGAGGCCAACACCAGGAATATATCAGGCCGAACTGAAGCCTAGACCTTACTCGAGGTTGTAGTCGGGGGCCCTGTTCACAAGTGACACTCCTAGAGTGGGGATCCAAGGAGGCTAGAACCAGAGCAGGGGTGGGATGTGGGGAGATAGGGGTTGAGAGAGGGTTAGGGACTTAGGAGAGCTGAGGCCCAGAGTAGGTCACAGGATTTATGGAGGCTGGGAAGGCTGGGAGTAGGGGGCTGCAGGACTCTTGAGGCCATAGGACTGGGGAGGCTGGAACCTGGTAGACCAGGATAGGAAAGACCTGTCTGTACGCTGGCCTCCTTGGCCCAGTGTATACTGGAGAAAGTCCTGTATTCCCCATGCTCACACCTGCTGAGAACAACGCATAACTGAGACCTCCTTGGAGACTCCCTTGGAGACTAGCATCATGCCATGCTGGCAAAGCACTCAGTGAATGGTGACTACTGTCACTGAGCCATCATTACTGTCATAATAATATGGGTACAACTCTCCACCAGTTTGTGTGAGACTGATGACCCCAACTTGCAGGGCTGTCCACCTGGCCCAGATTGCTGCTGCTCACAGCATCCTGGTGTCTGCACAGAGCAGTGGCTGGGCCTGAGTGAAGGCTGGGCTGTTTGTTCTTCATGGGTAGGAGGCCATACAGGGTGCCAGAGGAGGACACTGTGGGTCAGTAGATCTGTTGAACAGAAACAGGCTCTCCCAAGCTTGACTACCTCCCTGCCTCCCTCTCTCTGTCCCTCTATCTCTCCCCCTCTCCCCTTTTTTCTCTCATGTTAGGGCACATGTCAGGGCATCTCCCAATTGTTGCTGCTCCACCATCCCTTGCAGGATTGTGGAGAAGGCTACTAAAGTTTCCTAATTTGCCCCAGGGCCCCTCAGCAAATGGAGAGCCATGTCCCTGATATAGCCTGTCCAGCACCTGGCACTTGGAGCTGTTCCAGGCTTATTCTGGGATATTTAGGCCCCTGTGGAGATATGGGTGAATGCTGATTTGGAACACCAGTGATATAAAAACAGGACAAGTGAGAATTCCAAGGAAAGAAAGAAGAAAGAGGACATGGCAGGTGACAGACAGGTAAGGCCCTGGGCAAATGCAGACATGGAGGTCATGCACAGTGATTGGGGTCATACAGAAGGGTTCAAAGTGACAGTGCCCTCCCTCTATTGTGTGTGCATGTCTCTTTTTCCTAGAGGTGGATGTGCATATGACTCACAAGCATGGCCTGGGCCAACAACCCTCCCTTGAGGGCTTCCATACATGTGCATGCATGGGCCCAGGGAAGGAGGCTGAGGAGAAATATGCCCAACATTCTATGTGGCTTCTTTCTGGTTTTGTTTTTCTTCTTGTTCCGTTTCTTTTTAGGATTTATTTATTTTTACATATACGAGTGTTCTATCTGCATGCATACCTGCATGCCAGAAGAAGGCATCAGATCACATTACAGATGGTTGTGAGCCATCATGTGGTTGCTGGGAATTGAACTCAGGACCTCTGGAAAAGCAGTCAGTGCCCTTAACCACTGAGGCATCTCTCCAGCCCACTCTCCTCCTCCTCCTCCTCCTCCTCCTCCTCCTCCTCCTCCTCCTCCTCCTCCTCCTCCTCCTCCTCCTCCTCCTCCATCTTTTGTTTTTCGAGACAGGGTTTCTCTGTGTAGCTCTGGCTGTCCTGGAACTCACTCAGTAGACCAGGCTGGCCCCAAACTCAGAAATTCGCTGCCTCTGCCTCCCAAGTGTTGGGATTAAAGGCGTGCGCCACCATGCCTGTTTCCACTCTGACTTCTTGATGGTGTTGAGGTTTTAGAGCAGCGTCCATGTTATCCTCCTTCCTCTCTTTGTCGGCGTCCACCAAAGCCTGCTGCTGCTTTACAGCCAGACAGGTACAACAGTGTTTGGAACAGGTGTTGGTCTGGCGAAGCAAGGCTCTCTCTATTTGCGGATCTTTTAAAGTTTTATTTATAATCAATGCATAATTATTGTGCATATTTGTGGGGCATAATGGGTGTTTAGATATATCGTGTCATGATCAAATCAGGGTAATTAGCATATCCACAAGCTCAAACAGTTATCATGTTTTTGCAGCAAAAACATCTAGACTCTTTTCTTGCAGCTATTTTGAAAGCCATGTTGTGGTCTCGCTGACCTTGCTCATCCTGCTGTGAAATAGAACCCCAGAAGTTCTTCTAATGTGGCTGCCACTAATACCCACAGACACCCCCATAACTATGATTCTACTCTCTGCATCTAGGGGACTGTTTTTTAGCCTCCATGTGTGAGGGGCAAACAGCATTTATCTTTCCATACCAGGCTTATCTCCTTTAATAGAACATTCTCCGGGTTCATCCAAGTTGTTGCAAATGATAGGATTTCATTTTTTAAAATGTCCAAATAGTATTACAAACTGCATGTGCCTTATCTCTATACCCTGGCTCTTGTGAATAGTGTCATAGTAAACAGGAATAGGCCGTTGTCATTTCTATCAGATATAGGTCCAGTAACGGATGAATCTAGACTTTAAATTCCTATGGAACCACAAAGGACCAAAAGACCAAAGCTGCAGGCATCACACTGTGATATATATATATTGAAGTCTCAGTAGCCGACACATTATTCTGGCCTCAAAATAACACATAGACCCATGGAGCAGAATTGAGATCCCAGAAATACGTTCATACAACTACAGCCAAGGGTCTTAATGTGAAAATAGACTCTGAGTCCTGGGGTGCTATTCTACTGTGTGTGCGTGTGTGTTGTGTGTGTGTGTGCGCGCGCACATGTGTGTTATACACACAGGTACCATGGCTATGGGGGGAGGCTGCCTCCATGCCTCTCCTGGTTGACTTCTTCAGGGGGTGGGATGATGACTCAAAAGCAGCTACATCACTGTAAAGAGCCATCCAGCGTGGTGACACCCCCCTAAAGCTGCAACCCTGGGGCTGCAGGCCACTCCACAGATCTGAGAAATCTCTGCTCTCTGAAGTGCCTCCTCCCCCAGTGGCTGTTCATTCTGATAAAGCTAGAGGGACTTTCCAGAATATTCCAAGTTTCTGATTTCCCAGAAATGTGACTTTTTGTCCACCTAGAGTCTCATGAGCCTCCACTCATGAAGTGTTTCAGTTCTGTATTAGTTACTGTGCTATTGCTGTGAAGAGACACCATGACCAAGGCAACCCTTATAAAGGAAGCATTTAGTTGGGGGCTTGCTTACAGTTTCAGAGTAGTCCATTATCTTCATGGCAGGGAGTATGGCAGCACGCAGACAGACACATGCTGGAGAAGGAGCTAAGAGCTACATCCTGATCTACAGGCAGGTAGGCAGACAGAGACAGAGAGAGATAGATAGGAAGGGAGAGATTGAGAGAGAGAAAGGCTGGGTTTGCTGTGGGCTTTTGAAACCTCACTCCTAGCAACAAGTCTCCTGCAACATGGATGCACCTCCTAATCCTGCCAAACAGTTCACTGGGGACTAAGCATGTAACCATATGAGGCAATGTGGAGCCTTCATGTTCAAACCACCACGAAGTCCAAGGACACTGCCATGCACTAGGGTTCAGAGACCCCAACACCATCGTTCTGTGGGCTCTCCAGGCTGCAGCATCAGGAGGTCAGGGAAGCGGCTCCCAACCCCCCAGCCATCAGGCTTGCTGCAACTTTCCAGCCACAGGAGCTGGAGGGGCCTTTGACTTACTCGGTGTTTCCTATGGCAGCTCTTCATTGGCTAGTGTTCTCAAAAGGGCACACCCCCCTCCACCTACCCACAACAGTCCACGTGACTCTTAACCCTATTCCTGCAGGGCTGTCTCTCTGTGGCTCAGGCTGGCCTGTAGTCTTATATATATGGATGTCTGGTTCCCAGATGGTAGATAGTTTAGGAAGGATTAGGAGGTGTGTCACTGGGGGTGGGTTTTTGAAGTTTCAAAAGCCCACACCAGGAACAGTCTTGCCCGCGAGCTCTCTCTGCCTCCATCCTGTGGATCAGATGTCAGCTCTCAGCTATGGCTTTAGCACAATTCCTGCTTGCCACCATGATCCCTGCCTTCATGATCATTGACCCACTTTCTGAAACTGTAAGGAAGACTTCAATGAAATGCTCTCTTTTGTAAGTTGCCTTGGTCAGGGTTTCTCTTCACAGTTGTTAAACAGTAACTAAGACAGAAGCTGGTACCAGCGACTAGGGTACTGCTGTGGCAAGCCTGACCAGGCTGCTTGTTGGAGGAATACTGAAGACTTTGGGACCTTTGACTGGAAAAGCAGTTGAATGCTGCAAATGGGGCCAAATGGGCCATTCCTGAGAGACAGCATTGCTAAGAGCAATGTGGACTATAGAGACACAACTAAAGAGGTTTCAGAGGGGTACATTATTAGTAATTGACCTGGAAACCATTCTTAGGATATGTTGGTAAATAATGTGGCTGCTTCCCACCCTTTTCCAAAAATCTGCGAAAGGTTAAATGGAAGAGTTTTGGATTAACATCTTTGGCAGAGGATATTTCAAGGCAGCCTAGTACTCACTGTGTCCTGTGGTTATTAGTGATCACTCTTAGGCAGATCTACAATAAAAATGAGAAAGCAGAGCAAAAAGAAAAATAAAAGGTACAGTTTGAGGAGAAAAAGAGCACCAGGAAATGTAACGTTGCAGCCAAGGCTTGTGCTCAAGGAGATGAGACATTTAAAGAAAGGCCTGATGGGAAACAAAATAAAGGGTGTGGCGCCCTCAGGGTGAGACCTCACCCAGCTAAGCTGCAACTTGTGAAAAGCGCAGGCTGAAGGAATGATCAGTTCCCAAAGAACAACTACAAAGGAAACTTGATGCAAACTTAATTCAAGGAGGGGCTAGGTTTCAGCCCCAGCATGCAGAAGAACTTGGCAGCTTCAGTCATGTGGTTCTGGATTTAGAGTCAAGAAAGATCCAGAAGGAAAGCGGTTATGGAATTGTCCTCCAGTTAAGGAATGCCACTGAGGTCGGTTGTTGTCAGGAGCGTCCTTGCATGGGGGCCCAGAGAGGTTGTTATGTGAAGCTGTGAAGGTGAAGCCTAGATTGGGTTGGAGATGCCAGAGCTGTGGGATACCTGCCAAGGAGAGATGCAGACAGTTATGGAACCAGCCCAAGAGAGAGAAGTGTGTTGCAGTCAACAGAGCTGGAAGGAGTTGGAGACCTGAAGAGTCAGATAAGCCCCTGGACATCAGACACAGAGCTACAGGATTTAAAGTTTGTTCTGCTGGTTTTCAGTGTAGGCATAATTTTTTTCCAACCTACTTTAATAAACGTTCAACCTCCCCTCTAGCCCATCACTCGCCAGAAGTAGTGGAAGAGAAACGTTATTAGGACACAGGTGAGGTAGACCTGTTTGGAAATAGTTCTTTGGGGGTGAGTCCAATCTTTGTTGTCAGGATATCAGCAGTTCAGTCCAGTAGCAAACACCAAACACAAATCAGCAGCTGCCGTCCAGTCCATTCAGCAATCACCACTCATGAATCAGCAGCTGTAGACCAGTCTATTCAGCAGACACCACACAGGGATCAGCAAGGGCAGTTCAATCCAGAAGAAACTTTGAGGCTCACCAATCAGCCCAAGTCCACCTTGGAAGTGGCAAGAAGCACAGGAACCTCACAAGAAGTTCTTTGGTGAGTTTCTCTCTATGACATCACCACAAGTGAAACTCAACAACACAGCGTAAGGCGGACCAATACATGCATGCTGTCAGTGAAGAATAGCAAGGTGGAGCAAAGTGAGCCAATGCTTGAGCTCCCACTGTCTGTGACATCATATTTATATCCCTTCTAAACATCACATGTCCTTTTACATATCTATTATAGCCAACCATGCTTTCATCTGTGTCTGTGTCAGGACAACATTCTTTCCTGAATCTGCTTTAGCAAAACACCCTTTCCCCTGTGTGCCCCAACACAACATCCATTTGACATAACTGACTTTCCAAAGAAACCAGAAATTTCTACATCATTTCCGTCTTGCTTTGGTCAAGCATTTCCTCTCCATGACCCCATTCCTCCCTTTTGCAATGCTCATGTTCCATCATATGTTGGAAGTATGTAGTCTGCGTTCTCAGTTTGCTTTTATAGGAGGTTGCAGTTAAGATGTCTTGAGTCTCAGAAGAGACTTTGAACTTTGGACTTTTAAATGGTGTTGGGACTGTGGAAGGCTATGAGGACTTGAAGTTGAACTGCATGCAGTTTTGCATTATGATATGGCTACAAGCCTATGGGGGCCAGAGAGTGAAATATGGTGGTTTGAATGAGAGTGGTCCCCATAGGCTCATAGATTTAAATGTTTGGTTCCCATGTGGTAGACTCTCCAGGAAGGCTGAGGAGGTGTGGTTTTGCTGGAGAAGGCATGCCACTGGGGGTGGGCTTTGAGTTTAAGAACATCCCAGACCCAGTCTCTCTCTTTGTGCTTCCATCTTTTTGGAACCGCATGCTAGAAGACCCTGCTGACGTCACTAGAGAAGCCTGTAGCCGATGTCCACCCTGGAAAGGCCAGATAGGTCTTGTGGGAGGCCAGATCTGCTCTTCTGAGAGGACTTCAGGTATTATCTGTCTCATCCAGAGGGACATGATGCCTCATGGGCTGAATCAGAGAGGAAGGAGTCAGGTCAGGTCATAGGCCATTCTGGGCTGCTAACTCCAGTACCTGGTGTGCACCACAGGATGAGCCCATGTGAACTTATCTCTGACATGGTGTGTGTGTGTGTGTGTGTGTGTGTGTGTGTGTGTGTGTGTGTGTAGGTGCTTTAGGGAGATTAAAAATAATGGCTTCTTGGAACAGCCCTGCTCCTTCAATTCTGCCTAGGACTTGTCATCTCTCTCTAAATGAAGTTTCTGCAAACCACATTCCCAGAGTGTGAGCCACCATTCAGGCAACATCACAGCCCTAGGGATTGATCCTCTTCCACATGAGACACCCTATCCTCAGTTAGCTGGAGGACAGACTGGGTTGTAAGAGACCTTCTCTCAAAGGAGAAAATCAAACGCATCATCAATAGCCTGCACCCCCACCCCCAACTACTGTGTCCATTTCTCAAGTCGCTGGGGCTCTCCTCAGGCACCATGGAGGTCTTCCTACAGCATCTCACCAGTTAGAAGGGCCCTAGTTCTGGGCTAGTGAGTAGGAAGTAGATGTTGGTTCCGAGGAAGCCCCTTCAGTACCCACAACATCCTAGTGACAGCCTCATAGGGTAGGTACTTCGTTCTTGTCCCTCCCTGAGGAAGTTTGGAACTCTGTCCTGATGGAAGCTGTTGCCTATAGCCTCAGTCTGTAGCTCACAAGCTGTGTTCAGAAGACAGTGAAAACTGAGGTCAGCACACTGTCCTTGTGGGGTTATCTAGGGTTGTTCCATCCATGAAGGCATCTCACACTTCAAGCCCTCCTCCTCCACACTCACCACAGAGGCATACGTGCCAAGCTCACACATCCCCATCTTCCCATTGCTGTTTTCATTATCCTGGCAGCTTTTATAGCCTTGCCTTTAGGTCTGTGTGCCCCAGGGATGGAGCTGTCTTCCTGAGGAGGTCAACGAACCTAGCATACACCAGACCCTGGGAAAAAGCATGGGAATCTTGGGATAGGAATCTTTGCCTCTAATCTTGCCGTGAGTGAGGCCTTAGGTAAGCCATGAGTTTCTCTGAGCCTCAGTTTCCCCTGTACCAATGAGGTAGCAATCATTGAGCCTGCGTGGGAAGACTGGGAATGTAGCTCATGTTAGAAGATGGCGTGTGTTCACAATTTTACAAGGAAAAGATCTGGGGGGAAGTTAAGATACGTTCTCTACCGTCCATAGAGAGTGATTATACAAAGTGGTGAAATGTGATTGCATTCACCAAGGCAATCTAAACCTAAGGAAACACAATCATATTTCACTAGCTCTGAAAAAATAAACGAAATGATATGGCTAAGTGGGATTGGGGCAGGGTTTCTGAGCACTGCCTTGGGATGGGTAAGTGGATAAATTGTGATGAAGAATTGTAGAGTAGGGGTAGCAAATGCATGCCCAAGTTTGGTGTGGGTTGATATCAAGAAGACAAGCCCCAAATTAAACAAATGTGAACATGGATGCCTCTACCTGAACACAGAGGTATCTACCAGTGTTCAGAGCAAGCAGCAAAATGTCACAAATCAGAATGAGCACAGGCAGCTGGCAGACACAACATTTAGCAATGTAGGAACAGGGCACAAAACAACAGTATAACTCTGATGGAGCTCTGTGGTGGTTCCACTGAGATCAGCCCCTATGGGTTCTTATGTCTGAATTCTTGGTCCACAGTGGAACTGTTTGGAAAGGATTAGGTGGTGTGGCTTTGTTGGAATAAGTGTGGCCTTGTTGGAGGATGTATATAGATATATGCTTATTCTCTCTGTTCCTGTAGAGAACCTGACTAATACAGGAGTGGTACCCCCAGGGTGAGACCCAATTCAGGTAAGCTGCCAACCTGTGAAAAATGAATTAAAGGAAAAAACATCAACAATGGAAGGCTTAAGTGAATGTAATTCAAGAAGAGGCCAGGTTGCCGGGCAGTGGTGGAGCATGCCTTTAATCACAGCACTTGGGAGGCAGAGGCAGGTAGATCTCTGAGTTTGAGGCCAGCCTGGTCTACAGAGTAAGTTCCAGAACACCCAGGGCTTCACAGAGAAACCCTGTCTTGAAAAAAAAAAAAGAAGAAGAAGAAGAAGAAGAAGAAGAAGAAGAAGAAGAAGAAGAAGAAGAAGAAGAAGAGGAGGAGGAGGAGGGGGAGGGGGAGGGGGAGGGGGAGGGGGAGGGGGAGGGGGAGGGGGAGGAGGATGAAGAGGAGGATGAAGAGGAGGATGAAGAGGAGGATGAAGAGGAGGATGAAGAGGAGGATGAAGAGGAAGAAGGGGCCAGGTCTAGCCTCAACAACTTCAGCCATGTGGTTCTAGGTTTAGAGTGAAAAAGGATATTGGAGTAGAGGAGGTTATGGAATTGCTCTGTGAGTAAGGAAAACAGATGAAACCAGGCATGTGGCAGAGGCATCCCTTCATGGAGGCCCTGAGAGGCCATTGTGTGAAGCTGTGAGGTGAGGCCCGGATTGAGTTGGCGATCCCAAGTTGCTGGAGATGCCAGAGCTGTGGGGTACCTGCCAAGGAGAGCCTCAGACAGAGTATGCAACCAGCCCAAGAGAGAAGTATGTTGTGATGAACAAATTTGGAAGGAGTGGGGTATCTGAGCATGCTGAAGACATGGAGATGCAGAATTTAGAGTTTTCCTTTCTAATTTTTGGTTTTGCTTTTTGGTCCAGTATTTCCTCATATGCCCCCTTTCTCCATTTGAAATGGTAATGTATATTGTGAAATTATATGTTGGAAGTATGTAACCTGATTTTTTATTTTCCTTTTACAAGGTTTACAGTTAAGAGATTGCCATAAGTCTCAGAAGACACTCTGGACTTTTAAACAGCTTTAGAGACCACGGGGGCTTTTAAAGTTGGAGTTAATGCATTTTGCATGATGGTATGGCTATAAGTTAATGGGGGTTAGAGAGTGGAATGTAGTGTTTGAATGAGAAATGGCTCACAGGTTTGAGTGTTTGCTTGCTCCACAGATAGTGGAACTGTTTGAGAAGGGTTAGGAGATGTGCTACTGGAGGTAGGTTCTGAGGTTTTAAAAGGAGGCTCCCTGAATAGGTACCGAGAAGCCGGGTGTGGTGGCGCATGCCTTTAATCCCAGCACTCGGGAGGCAGAGGCAGGCGGATTTCCGAGTTCGAGGCCAGCCTGCTCTACAAAGTGAGTTCCAGGACAGCCAGGGCTATACAGAGAAACCCTGTCTCAAAAAACCAAAAAAAAAAAAAAAAAAAAAAGCTAGAGACAATGTGCCTTATGCTGTGCTCTGTCTGTAGCTTCTGTTCTCAGACTGCTTCTTCCTCAGGAGCCTATGGTGCTGGAAGTAAGTCAGCCCCTGAGCTGCCCAGCCACTGAGGCTCCATATGTAACAGAGTCTGTTGCTTAGATGGCCTTTAGCCTCTGGAGCTGCAGGGCTGAGCCCCATTTTTCTGTCCTGCTATAGGAGCCTCCTTGCCTTTGGGCAGCTCCTGTCACAGCAGAGTCCACCTACCAGAGCTCCCAGCAGCAGGCAGACCTGGCTTTACAATGTTTACAGAGGGGTCAAGGCTCTCAACTGTTGTACTTGTTGATAGGTTCAGCTAGTGTGCTTTGAAGCCATTAAGGTGACTTGGACTCACAGATCCACATACATCAGCTTTATTGAGGTACAATTCATATAACATACATCCCTTATAGGGCACAGTTGAGCTGCTTTTATTACATGGCTGGCCATCTGTATTCTGTTTTCTGGATCTGTAGACTCAAGCAATCAGAGACCAAATGTAGCTGAAAAAATTTGCATGCATTCTGAACAGAAAGAGACTTTCCTTGTCATCATGCCCTAAATGCTACAGTGTATCAGGTACTCACACGGCATTACAGTGGATGAGGCACAGTAAGTCATCTAGAGGCTGTCTAATGTATTTGGGAAGATACACAGGCTATGTGCAGATTCTATGACATTTCAGATATGGGATTTCAATATCCCTCCATTCTGGTGTCCATGGAGGGTCTGGCACCAATCTCCCGAGGCTGCCTCAAGATGACTGTGTTGCAAGGCTAAGGTGAATGTCACTACTGTCTAGTCCTAGAATATTTTCACATCTAAAAGAAACACTAGGTCCACTGATTGTCCCTCCTCTTCCTATCCCCCCCCCCCACCATTTCCATACAACTGCCAACCTCTTCTGCGGCTTTGTCTCTGCAGTATCTGTCCCTCTGAGTTGGCCTGTTCCAAAGACTTCATATATATGGAATCACACAACATATGGTCTTTTGAATCGGGCTTCTTTCATTAAATTTAATTTTTGTCACATGTCATGGAATATGGCTTTGATCCCAGCACTTAAAAAGGAGAAGCAAGTGGGTCTTGAGTTGGAGACCATCTTGATCTACATAGCAAGTTCCAGGCCAGCCAGCCAGAGCTGGATAATAGACGCAGTTTAAAAAAAAAATCTAATATTTGTTTTAAATGCTCTTGCTGCCGCCTCTCAAGTCCTGGGATTACAGGTGTGTACCACTGGTCTGGAACAGGGAGGGGTTACCATGTGTCTGAAATTGAAGGTGTTACTACTTGGGATCTGTGGCTACAAACCTCCAAGGCTTCTCAAGTTCCTTCATAAAATAGCGTAGTATTTGCATCTAATTCAAGCACAACTTCCTGCCAAGGGCCATGCAGGAAGAATGACAAATGGCTTTGGAACTCATAGAATGCATCCCACAGCCACATGGGTGAGCCTCGGGGAAGCACGGCCCTGAGGACCACGTGTCCTGAGGACTTCATGCTGTTGTGGAGTTCTGCTCTGCTTGCTGTCCTCACATCCCTCTTAATCTAAGGATTATATGTAAACTCTAAGGAGGCTTCCAGCCCCTCAAAGGACAGTATCTCTGGCACTCACAATAATAATGTTTAATCTCTTTCAGACATTGCTGCTGGAGCAGATTAATGACTCAAATACTACCCTAGAGAAGAATATAGACATAGACTGTCAGCAATGACGACCACCCTTAAGAAAACATTTGGAAAAATACAGTTGTTAGTGAAGCTAGGTTAAGATGTTTTTACTACTGACTTTGATGTAGAAAAGTCTTAGGAAACAGTTTGAAGTTCAGAAAAGCACACTCTCATTAGTTAAGCCAGGGACCTTTTATGGTCAGGGAACAAAAACAATGGCAGCACTGGCTGACGTGACTCTCACTGAGGCTGGACTGGTGAGGATTGATTTCTTATTCCCAGTTTTTGCCCTCAGCGTCCTGATATGATTTATTAAGAATTTATGACGAGCAAATACATATTCTGAAGATTCAAGGAAGATATGACTGATTTTTATATAAAAGTTTAGATCTGTGATTCTTAAAAGATTCTTACAAGATTGCTTTTAAAGAGAAATAATAAAATAATTACTCTTTGTAACCACAATTTGCTGCCTGCCAGTAAGAGAAACTGGCTGAGAAAACCACCTTGCTTGCTTATACTTTGTTAATCTATAACAAGTTGCTTAGTTATGAATGTACATGGGTTTGGGGGAATAATTTGTTTTCTTTACCCGGACCTCGTAATGTTATTTCTTGTACAGGTATTGGAGAACACATTGTTTTTCATAACCATTCACTAGAAGAAAACTAAAACATAATCACGTAATTTTATATTGCTTGAAAGATTTTGCTGGGATATATAAGCTATGGAAGAAAGAATAAAGTGTGGGGCTTGGAACATTGTTCCTTCCACCCATCAACTATGTATATTCATGTATATATGTGAAGCTTGTCTGGGTGTGTGTTGGATCTTGCTCCATTGTGTGTATGTATGTGGATGTGTGAAATGTTTGGAGCTTGCTTGCTAGGGCTTTCCTCTCACTGTCTTAGTTAGGGTTTTACTGCTGTGAACAGACACCATGACCAAGGCAACTCCTATAAGGACAACATTTAACTGGGGCTGGCTTATAGCTTCAGAGTTTCTGTTCATTATCATCAAAGCGTGAGCATGGCAGCATCCAGGAAAGGCATGGTGCAGGCAGAGCTGAGAATTCTACATCTTCATCTGAAGGCTGCCAGAAGACTGTCTTTCAGGAGCTAGGACAAGGGTCTTATAGCCCATGCCCACAGTAACAGACTTCCTTCAACAAGATCACACCTACTTCAACAAGTTCACACCTCCACACTGCCAGTCCATGGATCAAGCATATTCAACCATCACATTCCATTCCCTGGCCCTCATAGGCTTCCTCAAACATATGAATCTATGAGGGACATACCTAAACATAGAATAATAAAAAATACATTTAGTCCAACTTCCAAAGTCTTCAAAGTCTATAGTAGTCTCAACAATTTTAAAAGTCCAAAGTTCAAAGTCTCTTCTGAGATTCATCCAATCACTTAACTGTGACCCCCAAAGCAAGTCAGGAAACTAGCTGGACAAACTACAAACTCTGTATCTCCGCTGTCTGATGTCAGTGGTCTTCAGATCTTCAACTCTTTCTTCATCTTTGTTGACTGCACCATATTTCTTTCTCTGGGGCTAGTTTTATTCCCTGTTATCAGCTTTCCTAGCAGGTGTCCCACAGCTCTGGCATCTCTAACATTTTGGGGTCTCTGAGGCAACTTCAATGTTACAGCTCCTTGTTCCAATGTCTGGGATTCACACATGATCTTCTGGGCTCCTCCAAAGGGCTTGGGTCACATCTCCAGCTCTGCCCTCTCTAGCACTCTAAGCACAGGTTAATCCACTCCACTGCTGCTGCTGTTCTTTGTGATCATCACATGGTACTGGCATCTCCAATATGTTGGAGTCTTCTGCTGCAATTAGGCTTCATCAATAGCCTCTCAGGCTCTCTTCATGGTACCAAGCCTCAATTCCTTTGCATGACCCCTTCCATCCTGGGCCACCAACTGCAACTGAGGTTGCACCTTCACCAGTGGCCTTCCATGGCCTCTCACAGTGCCAAGCCTCAGCTGCTCTTCATGACCCCTTCATATCTTCAAAATCGGTACCACCTGGGTGATTCTTACACATTACCAAGTCCAGCTGCAGCATGAGCTACAACCTTGGCTATCTCTGGAACACAACTTCTTTGTGATCTCAGAAAATACTTCGCAGAAGATTTCACTTCAGTGATACTGGTCTCTTCTTAATCATTACTAATTTCTTAGCTCCAGCTTACCACCATCAATTATCCCAGTAGTCTCTTCTATTGTTGACTCTAAAGCTAGAGCCACAAGGCTGAAGCTGCCCAGTTCTGCTGCCTGCTGGGGCTGGGATATGGCCCTCCTTATTACATTACCAGCTTTCTGTTTTTCAACTCCTCACTGCCTGAGCTTGGCTGTCCTGATACTTGATCTATAGATTGACCTTTAACTCAGAGATCTGCATGGCTCTGTGTCCTGAATGCTGGGATTAAAGGAGCATACCACCAAGCCTGGACTTAAGCTTTTCTTCACCTAGATCTTGCTCTGTCCCAGGCTGGCCTTGAACTCTGAGATCTGCTTGGCTTTATCTCCTGGGATTAAAAGCATGTACCATCATGCCTGGATCTAAACTTCTCATGGCCACTGTTCCTCAAGATCTGGATCAAAACCTGTATCTTTTATTTCTGGATTGTAGTTCATTCCAGATTAAAAGTCTAAGTGAAAACAATAACCAAGTAATGATAATGCTTAATATAATATTATTCCTTTTTCAATGGCAAACACAGCTTAGCTGGGTGGGATCTTGCCACAGAGTCACCCCTCCCTTAATCTATTTTCTCCTTGAACACAGGATTCAACTCCATTTCACTTCCTGTTGTCCCTTTATTATTTGGACCATATATTTTACATATTTCTTTTCCAAGCTTGCTATACTTATTCAAAATGCTATTTATGAGACTTATCCAGAGAACAAAGTCTCTGTTGGACTTTTTTGAAATTTCCTTTGTCAATTCAATTAATATAAATCTCTTTACCTTAGACTCAGGTAGACTCTTCAGATGAGAGCAAAAAGCAGCCACATTCTTCACCATAATATCACAAGAACAGTCTCTATGCCACATACTGAAATTCTTCTCCACCGAAACTTCTTGAGCCAGGTCTGCACAGTTCAAATCACCCTCAGCATCAAAGCCTTCCTTATTCCTATGAGGGATAGTCCATTAATCACCAGTTAAAGCATTCCACTGCTTTCCAAATCCAAAGTCCCCAAATCCACATCCTTCCAAACAAAAGCATGGTCAGATCTATCACAGCAACACCCCACTCCTGGTACCAACTTCTATGTGTGAATGTGTATATGTCTGTCTGTAGGTCAGTATGCATGCATGCATGCATGTTGTATGTATGTATGTAGGTATGTATTTGTGTGCATGAAGTTATTGGACTCTGCCTTTTATTTCATGCACTCAGCGTGTGTGTGTGTGTGTGTGTGTGTATTGTCTCTTTCCTTCTCTTTCTTGCCAGCCCCAAAGAGTTAAAAGAGTTCATAGTTTTTCCACTAGTCACAGAGAGTGCCAGCCCCAGTAAATTAAGCTTTGTTACCTCAGAGAAAAGTCTGCTGAGTAACTACTCTAATCACTGGCTGCCTCTGGCAGTAGCCCTTGTAGGTATCTGGATTTACCCCTGTCAGCGGCTGTAACCACTGACCCCCAATGGATGCCTGCCTCAGTTTACCTACCACATGGATATGGATACCAAAGTTGGCCATTGGCATC